>NC_136059.1:195857202-195897202 GCF_964261635.1 Lissotriton helveticus
AACAGTCAACAAAAAGCTTGAAGTAACATCAATTGCTGAATCATTTAAATGATTCCTATTTGATGTGCAAGACTCAAGTACAGTATCTAAACATCTCATCCGCATAGAGGTCCTGGTAGTCAAAAAATCACATCCAATCTTGTGTGCTGTACATTTCACAAAGACTAGTTCAGCAGACAACTAATGCTTCCAACAAGTCAATAACAATTTCCATTGCAGATTGGGCAGCCTGGTGAGCGCATAAATCTCCTCTGGGACCATAACTGCCTAAAATAGTGGGCCATGCCAAACCCGTACTAGCTAGCAGGATAGATGGTGACTCTCAAATTGTTAGGAACACTAAAAGCTCTAGTAAGAGCGATCAGTTCAGCCGCATGTGTGGCGGTTACAATGCACAAATAGGAGGCTCCCACTGCATCTTCAAAGGTGTACACATAATAAGCAGCTCTTAGAATTCCTTGCCCATCTCTTAAACAAGAGCTGTCCACAAACAACATACAATCAGGCTCTCCTAGAGGGTCATCTGGAATGTCGGGTGTTGGTTTGGTGCACGATTCAGTAATGTCTAGGAAGCAATGGTCAACTCCATCCTCATCCGACACAGAAAAATGCAACAGTGTGGCAGGGTTGAGACAGGCGTACCTTTGCTGAGTGATGTTCTCCACTGCAAATATCACTTGCTCATAACAGGTTACCCTGCTATTGGTCATGTATTGTGTTCGAGTACGGGTGAGCCAGACCTCAACAGAATTTGGAATCATAATTGTATGGTGGTACCTATCATGGAGACTACAATTTACCTGAAACTTTGATCCTGGTGAATCAGCCAAACGACACCGCTCCAGAATGTGTGTGATGGCCCTGCTCCACAGGAGACCAGAAGCCTTTGATCTCCACCTACCTCATCCAGATGACCTTTCCAATAAAAAGATAATGCATCCATCACTACGGTTACTTCCAGAGAGAGAATAGTCTGCAGGAGGTCACGTTGGCATCTGTCATTCACCACTGGGGTTCTTGAAACTCCTCTTCTAAAGACACAGATCGGGTCCAAGACGTTTCCCCAATGATGGGCCCACTTCACATGCAGCTTGCAATGAAGGGCCCAAAGGTGCCACCAAACTTCATCAAGGTTAGAACAATCTCTCACCTGAAACATCAGAATCATACCAAGAATATTCCACACTGCTGGAGAGGTGGAAAATCTTTCATGGCAACTGCGTCCATAATAAAAAAAAAAGCAGCCTTTGACATGACATTGGGGCTGACTGAACAGCAACAGTATTTTCAGTAGTTGATCTGAGATCAGTTGAAGCAAGCACACCTTCCCCAACTAGTCACTGAGTTACACAGATCTGCAAAGATGGGCTGTGACATTGATCATCAATACCCAAGAGAGCTATGTCAGGCTAAAAAGACTGATAGTGAACTGAAGTGGTAAGATCACACCACAAAGCCGAGATACTTTCTGTGTGACTGCAAGACTCTTACATGAAAGTATGTGCCCTGCAGATCCAGGGACACCATCCAATCTTCACGATCCGAGGTCGGCAGAGCGGTGTCAGTCATCATCTTGAATTTCTCTTTCTTGAGGAACAAGTTCAGAACTCTGAGGTACAAGATTGATCTCAAGCCCCCTGCCGTTCACAAACACCAGGAAGTAACAGCCCAGCCCTTACTGTGCCTCACATAAGAGTTTGATAACTTCCTGCTTAGTAGCATCTACAGTTGGAAAGGATAATGGTGCAGTCCGCTGATGTTAGCGTGAAAATAGGGAATGTGCGAGGGATGGCGTAACAAAACTTGGACAATCTGGAGCATCCAATGGTTTGAAGTGATACAGGGCCAGTGGCATAGGCAATGCCTTGTCTGATCCCATATACCAGTTTGAAGGCAAACTAAAGAGGTTTGGAAGCGATGGCAAGAGAATTAATGCTGCTGCTACTGAGGACTCTTGGCACTGCTTTTGCCTCTGGCGGCACAAAGTCTGTGTAGGTTTCGGTCTGGCTATTTTTTAATAGCCAATTTTTATTCCATTTTGCATTACACAGCTGCATGCACATACAAGTACAATCATGAAATAACATTCCACTTGGTCCAATCCAGGGGTGAAGGCAATTCCCCAACCACAACATAGCTTTACAAAAGCAGTCCATAATATACACACCATTTCCCCCCCATATCCTTTCATGTTTTTGAAGGCAACCACTGGCCTTGTATAGGGGTCACTCCTGGCACGCACACACCACGGGCCTTGTATAGGGGTCAATCCTGGCACGCAACACCAATTAACACCTCTCCAGCACGCCTTTAGGGCGGGAGCCTCCAGCGGCAGGCGATCTGTCTTCGCCACCAGAGATACCACCCCCAGTGAATATCTGCTCAGCACAGGACTCACCAATTCCCTCCAATACTCACGGTAATGCCTCTGTGGACACAGTTCAATGTTGTTATGCGGGAAGAAAAAACAAAATGGAGGAGTACCACCAGTGAGAATTCACAAGTCGCTGTATGGGTGGACGGTTTTCACAAGGTGGAGGAAAACTCTTTTTATTAAAAACCCCTCACTCATCACCTAGTGATGACATGCTTCATCATCGGGGTCCACCCTAATGACCTAGCGTCATCAGGGTGTGCTTCAACACCTGATTGCAGTGGAGCAGGTTGTGAGTGGTGGTGCGTGAAAAAATGAAAAAATCAGTGTGTTAAAAATTGTCCTGGTTTGAACTTGTAAAATAAAGATTTTTTATTGGCAAGCAACTGGACAATGTTAAAATCGTGGCGAGATAAAATAGGGGCAGTGATGAGCCCGTGTATCTCTGTAAATGATAGGGTCTATGTGTTGGGTCTACATGTTTCAACCTTAGCGGTTATGGTGAACCAGGTTTTCGTCAGGACCTCAAAACCAAGTTGGTGGACGGTCTGCGTCCCCTAAAAGACGCACCCAATCCTACCACATGGGACCACTGGATGGCGAAAATGTGCCCGTGGTGTTAGCTCGCTCCACACTGGGTGAGCTAAAAAAATCAAAACACCTGTAAAAGAAAATACGGACATTTGTCACAATATTGAGCATATTTACAAGCCTGTAACGTAGTGCAGTGCTTCAACGTTGTGTCAGCATGCTGTCACACCCAGTTACATGGTGAATTCAGTGGTAGCATCATACGTCTAGCGTTACCAGTGTTGGGCTCTACTCCAGCATACTTCTAGAGGAGGGAAGCGTTGGTGCACAATGTGGGACGGTGAAAATTACCCACAACTTGCACACAGAGGGAGTATTGTGATTTTTTCTATTCACAACTCTCACGCAGTACATAAAATCATCACCGCGTGTTACTAGCTCGCATACTGACTAGTTAGTGCGAGGCTATATCCAATTTAATAGTGCACGCATTGTCAATGAAAACTGTACAACACAGAATAAAACAAACACAACACAGACATAAGACAGACAAAGAATATATAACCAAGGCTCACTCTCAGTGGAGTGTTCAAGGACTTCATGGGACAGGGGAGGTTACCCTCGTGAAAAACGTATTCTGTAAAAGAATGGTATTTTAAAAGAGGCTGTTAATGCGGGCAAGAATGGATAATGTGCATCAAAATCGTGTCCTGTGTGCGCTCGCTTTGGCGCTTGTTGGAAAGACACGCCCGCAGGGAATAAGGGGCTTCTCTACTCACAGTTTGTTGCCGAGGAATTCAGATTGTAACCTACTGCCTGCACCGCCCCGTTAGTACTGGGCTGGGTGAAGGCGCGAGTAAAATAGATTGCAAGCGCTTCCGTGATGGGCGTGGTTAGGCCGCGATCACGTGCGCGGAAGCCCGGCAGAGACACTGGGACGGTGGCCGCATAGCCTCAAGTAGTTTCAGCCTTAGCGAGAGATCGAATCTCGGGCAGGGTAGTTAAAGTAGATGACGGGCTCAGAGTTATAACATTAAAAATTATATATGAAAAAGATGGACAGAAAAACCACCAAATACAGTCCAGTGATTATATAATAGCCACTAACTTGAATGACTGTTCAATTATTAGTGACTACATCATAAACAGCCATATTTAAGGAGAGTTCTCAGATAGGTATGGGGTGTATGGACCGATTAAAACCCCAATAAAGAACCCAATATTGTAATTTGAGCACAGCCAAATTAAGTGGCTATGTTATCCGGAAAATCCGGTAGAAACCAAGACTAATTCTCATTACAGGAGTGCCTGGCCATGGCGCTTCGTTCATGTTTGTAGAAAAATAGACAGCTCATTAGGTGGTCATAAGTAGGCAAAATATCGCTTAAAGAATAGTGGGTAGAATTAGAGTACTGAGGCCCAAGGGATATTATCATTAAGGCCAGTGATATGAGTAGAAAGTCTGTAAACCCAACGTTGTTCTTTTTCGTGTAGGATCTTTTGGGAGTTGGGTCCGTTTGGAATCTGCTCGATGACAGTCCATCTCATGTCATTAGGGGTGTGGTTCGCACCCAGGAAATGGTCTGTCAACTTGGTGGCGTTTTTTCTGCAGCGTATTGTGCTGCGATGCTCGCAGATACGTTGTTTGACCTTTCTGGTCGTCATGCCAATGTAGTTCTTACCGCAAATGCATGTGATCATGTACACAACGTTGGTGCTGTTGCAATTCGTGTGTTTGCGCTGTTCCCACACTCTACCTTCTTCGAGATTCAGTGTTTTCGTGTTCTCTGTCAGATGGCATACACTGCAATCTCCACATTTGAAGTGCCCAATGATTGGTGGCAAGTTCCACATTTCGGTAATGCTAGGGTTAGAGTTATTCGTTGCATTTTTTGGCCTTGTGTTAACAAGGCTGTCTTTTAAACTTGGTGCTTTCCTGTAAGAAAAAAGCGGTTGGTCCCATTTCAGTGTGCCTGTGTTGAGGATTTGCCAATGTTTGTTGATGCTCTTACTCACCCTGTTTGAAACGGAATTGTACGTTGTAACACATGTGAGGGGAATAGAATCATTCTGGGCCATGCTCAACACAGGCACACTGAAATGGGACAAACCGCTTTTTTCTTACAGGAAAGCACCAAGTTTAAAAGACAGCCTTGTTAACACAAGGCCAAAAAATGCAACGAATAACTCTAACCCTAGCATTACCGAAATGTGGAACTTGCCACCAATCATTGGGCACTTCAAATGTGGAGATTGCAGTGTATGCCATCTGACAGAGAACACGAAAACACTGAATCTCGAAGAAGGTAGAGTGTGGGAACAGCGCAAACACACGAATTGCAACAGCACCAACGTTGTGTACATGATCACATGCATTTGCGGTAAGAACTACATTGGCATGACGACCAGAAAGGTCAAACAACGCATCTGCGAGCATCGCAGCACAATACGCTGCAGAAAAAACGCCACCAAGTTGACAGACCATTTCCTGGGTGCGAACCACACCCCTAATGACATGAGATGGACTGTCATCGAGCAGATTCCAAACGGACCCAACTCCCAAAAGATCCTACACGAAAAAGAACAACGTTGGGTTTACAGACTTTCTACTCATATCACTGGCCTTAATGATAATATCCCTTGGGCCTCAGTACTCTAATTCTACCCACTATTCTTTAAGCAATATTTTGCCTACTTATGACCACCTAATGAGCGGTCTATTTTTCTACAAACATGAACGAAGCGCCATGGCCAGGCACTCCTGTAATGAGAATTAGTCTTGGTTTCTACCGGATTTTCCGGATAACATAGCCACTTAATTTGGCTGTGCTCAAATTACAATATTGGGTTCTTTATTGGGGTTTTAATCGGTCCATACACCCCATACCTATCTGAGAACTCTCCTTAAATATGGCTGTTTATGATGTAGTCACTAATAATTGAACAGTCATTCAAGTTAGTGGCTATTATATAATCACTGGACTGTATTTGGTGGTTTTTCTGTCCATCTTTTTCATATATAATTTTTAATGTTATAACTCTGAGCCCGTCATCTACTTTAACTACCCTGCCCGAGATTCGATCTCTCGCTAAGGCTGAAACTACTTGAGGCTATGCGGCCACCGTCCCAGTGTCTCTGCCGGGCTTCCGCGCACGTGATCGCGGCCTAACCACGCCCATCACGGAAGCGCTTGCAATCTATTTTACTCGCGCCTTCACCCAGCCCAGTACTAACGGGGCGGTGCAGGCAGTAGGTTACAATCTGAATTCCTCGGCAACAAACTGAGTAGAGAAGCCCCTTATTCCCTGCGGGCGTGTCTTTCCAACAAGCACCAAAGCGAGCGCACACAGGACACGATTTTGATGCACATTATCCATTCTTGCCTGCATTAACAGCCTCTTTTAAAATACCATTCTTTTACAGAATACGTTTTTCACGAGGGTAACCTCCCCTGTCCCATGAAGTCCTTGAACACTCCACTGAGAGTGAGCCTTGGTTATATATTCTTTGTCTGTCTTATGTCTGTGTTGTGTTTTATTCTGTGTTGTACAGTTTTCATTGACAATGCGTGCACTATTAAATTGGATATAGCCTCGCACTAACTAGTCAGTATGCGAGCTAGTAACACGCGGTGATGATTTTATGTACTGCGTGAGAGTTGTGAATAGAAAAAATCACAATACTCCCTCTGTGTGCAAGTTGTGGGTAATTTTCACCGTCCCACATTGTGCACCAACACTTCCCTCCTCTAGAAGTATGCTGGAGTAGAGCCCAACACTGGTAACGCTAGACGTATGATGCTACCACTGAATTCACCATGTAACTGGGTGTGACAGCATGCTGACACAACGTTGAAGCACTGCACTACGTTACAGGCTTGTAAATATGCTCAATATTGTGACAAATGTCCGTATTTTCTTTTACAGGTGTTTTGATTTTTTTAGCTCACCCAGTGTGGAGCGAGCTAACACCACGGGCACATTTTCGCCATCCAGTGGTCCCATGTGGTAGGATTGGGTGCGTCTTTTAGGGGACGCAGACCGTCCACCAACTTGGTTTTGAGGTCCTGACGAAAACCTGGTTCACCATAACCGCTAAGGTTGAAACATGTAGACCCAACACATAGACCCTATCATTTACAGAGATACACGGGCTCATCACTGCCCCTATTTTATCTCGCCACGATTTTAACATTGTCCAGTTGCTTGCCAATAAAAAATCTTTATTTTACAAGTTCAAACCAGGACAATTTTTAACACACTGATTTTTTCATTTTTTCACGCACCACCACTCACAACCTGCTCCACTGCAATCAGGTGTTGAAGCACACCCTGATGACGCTAGGTCATTAGGGTGGACCCCGATGATGAAGCATGTCATCACTAGGTGATGAGTGAGGGGTTTTTAATAAAAAGAGTTTTCCTCCACCTTGTGAAAACCGTCCACCCATACAGCGACTTGTGAATTCTCACTGGTGGTACTCCTCCATTTTGTTTTTTCTACTATTGTATCCAGGGGTACAGGAGTACTCCCTGTTCACTCTGGTGAACATAACCCTTGCTCTCTCCATTGTTTTTGTATACAATGTTGTTATGCCCCAGGACCACAGATATTACTCCCTCCCAGAAGGGCGTGAGGCACAGAAAGGACCATGTCATGTGAAGGAAGTCTGCTGCATGCAGGACGGAATTAAGTATGTAGCATAAAATTAGTTGACGTGAGGTTTTTGTGTGGGTTTAGATGGCTACCATCACCTGAAGGCGAGGCCTGTAGAATAACACAGGAAATTCATACACTACTGGTGGACATCGAGGCCAGATCATAAAATATGTTTTGCGGTCTTTTGCCCATCTATGACAATCTGTACAAAGGCAGTACAGAGATCATCTAGTAGCCCAGGAAGAACCTCACATGCCATATACTAAAAGTATGACTGTAGAAGCCCAACAGGCAGACTGCATTTAAAGAAATAATATATATATTTTTTTTTAAGTGCCAAAATAAACCTTTTCTGCCCTACACGTGGAGGTATGTACCACAAAAGCTGTCTGGAGTGAGTGATACAGAAATACAACTTTGTTTTGCACCAGCAGAGAATCTCCTTATTGATCGGTAACAGAGATAGACATGGTTTGCACCCAATCGAATTAAACAGAGCATAGTTAAATGGCAAAATAGGCTCTGAAGGAGAAGATTCAGGACCTATAATCTCTATAAAATTTGACTTTGTCTCATTAGTGGGAAGATGCACTTCTGCTGCCATGCTAGCCACACTGTGAAATAAACACTTTCTCCAGTTGGCAGTCTTGAAGGGGAACCAGAGACAGATTCAGAAAGGTACATAATCCAGTATCAATATAATAATATGGTTGCTGGAGCTTCAGGTTTGGTTTAAGGTCTAATGTATAAAGGGGAAGTAGACAATGGGTTTGTTGAACATTGATTGTGAACCATTTCCAAAGATTGGGAGCGTCTGGAAATCGACGAATCCCTCTTTTCCTTTGCTTCTTTTTCAACTGTGCCTCTTCTTCGATTTACCTGTCAAATGCGGTCTGCGCAGGGACCGATCCCCCTTGAAGTGCTCAGCAAGAGTAAGGCTTCTCACTCCCTGGTGCCTCTTGGATGCATCAAGGAACATTTGTTATGTTTGATGTAGAGGCACCATAGACAGACATTATGAGGCTCTCTAACAGATGACCTTCTGGCACACGCAACAATCTTTGAAGCCAGTTGTCTTTGGGCTGACATACATGCACACTTGCCAAAATATAATTTAAAAGGAGGGCTCTCGTAAAGCACTGAAAATAGTAGCAATGGAAATCCAGATTCTTTTTGCAAGGGAGAGGAAAAAAGAGGAGCTAACATCAGTATGTATACAGAAGTGATGCTTCCGTGCATCCTGTTGGGACGGTTGCAACAAAGGATAATGATACCATCTACTTGCACGCAAGCAATCAATCATGGGGTTTAAAGCGCACTACTCCCCCGTGAGGGTCTCAAGGCTCGGGGGTGCAGCTCAAAGTCAGCCAAAAAGCCAGGTCATGAGGTTCTTCCTGAAGGTGTGCAGAGTAGGGGAGCATCTGACGTTGACCAGGAGCTCATTCCAGGCTTTGGCTGGTATGTAGGAGAAGACTCTTCCACACGCTCTGGTTCTGCAGATGAACAGGGTTTCTGTTGGAGCAAGGTCGGCGGAGCGGAAGTTTCTTTTGGGTACGTGGAAGGAGACACTTTTGTTGAGGTATTTGGGTCTGGTGTTGTGGAGGGATTTGTAGGCGTGGGTAAGTAGCTTCAAGGCTACTCTCTTCTAGACGGTGAGCCAGTGGAGGTCTCGCAGGTGTTGGGTGATGTGCTCATGTCGAGGGATGCCGAGGACGAGTCTGGCCGCAGTGTTCTGGGTGGTCTGGAGTTTGCGTAGCAGGGATTTGGTGTTTCCAGCGTAGAGGGCATTTCCACAGTCCAGTCTGCTTGTTATGAGTGTGTGGGTGACTTCTTTCTGGCTTCGGGAGGGGAGGGAGGGAGGGGGGAGGGGAGGAGGGTGGGTCTACTTGAAGGTCTTGCAGAGGGTGTTGAAGCAAGTGGAGGCGACTGCGTTGACCTGTCGGGTCATGGTGAGGGAGAAGTAGAGTATGATGCTGAGGTTCCGAGCAAGGTCCGTGGGAGTGGGTTGCCGAGGGCGGTGGGCCACCAGGAGTTGTCCCAAGCTGAGGCGGTGGGTACAAGAAAGAGGACTTCTGTTTCTCATCCAAGCTGCAACGTGTTTCATTCCTTCTTAGAAGCAGAGTCTGGTGGTTTCGGGGTCCTTTGTGAAGGAGAGGATGAGCTGGGTGTCGTCGGGGCAGGATATCTATGCTGAGCCTATGCTGTGTGACTATGGCGGCGAGGGGGATCATGTAGATGTTGAAGAGTGTGGGACTGAGTGATGATCCTTGGGGTATTCCGCAGATGATCTCTTTGGGTTCGGAGAGGTAAGGTGGGAGTCTAATACTTTGGGTTCTGCCGGTGAGGAAGGAGCGGAGCCAGTCTACGGTGGTTCCCTGAATGCCGGCGTTGTGGAGTCTGGCTGCAAGAGTGCGGTGGGAGACTGAGTCAAAAGCTGCGGAAGGTCCAGTAGGATGAGGACTGTTGTGTGGCCTTGGTCGAGGAGCGTGTGGATGTCGTCTGTGGAGGCGAGGAGGGCAGTCTTGGTGCTGTGGTTATTGCTGAATCTGGATTGGGAGGAGTCTAGGAGGGTGTTCTCTTCGATGAAGTTTGTCAGCAGGGCTTTGACGATCTTCTCAGTAACTTTGGCTGCGAAGGGAAGGAGAGAGATGGTTTGGTAGTTCTTCAGGTCCGTCAGGTCTGCAAAATGTTTCTTGAGGAGGGGCTAGATTCTGCGTGTTTTCAGTCGTTGGGGAAAGTGCCGGATTCAAAGGAGGGGTGGATGGTGCGTTGTAGCTTGGGTGCTATGGCGGCTACAGCTCTTTGGAAGATGTGCAGCGGAGGGCGTGGAGTGGGTTTGTGAGCGGTGTCAATGTTGAAAGATAAGTGTAGGCAGTGGTGGTCCATCCAGAGGGGGTGCCTGGTGCGGCTGAAGCAGTTGTTCCCTCCTGCGAAGATGGGGTCGAGGGTGTGTCCTGCCTTGTGGGTAGGGGTGGTGACGAGCTGTCTCAGTCCAATGCTGGCAAGGTTGTCCAGGTGGGCGGGGGAGTTGGGGTCGCTGAGGCTGTCATGAGGGAAGTTCAGGGCTCCGATGAGTATGCAGTCCATGGAGCCGACGGCGTGGGGTGGGATGGGGTCAGCAATGGTAGTGGTGAACGAAGCACGGGGGCGGGGGCAGAGGGGGGAGAGGGGGACAACAGGAAAGACAGAAAAACAGGCAAAAAGAGCAATAAGGCACAATAACAAGACACCAAAGGCACAATAACCAACACTAACAAGGACAGAACAAAACGGGCACAAACACAGAGACAAAGGGCCTCGAACACCTACGAGCAGAGGTGAAGCGGGATCAGCAGCACAACAGCGGAGCTGCTGGGGGAGAGAGCAGATCTCTGGCCAGGTGGTCAGAGGTCTTGCTCACACACCCTTGCAGCGGCGGCCATTAGATAGGGAAGGGGAGGGGAGCGCAGCTGAGAGGGGAGGGGAGCCGGAACAGGCAGGGGGGAGGGGCCACGGGGGCAGCAACAGCGGGAAAGAACCGGGCACGGAGGACATAAACTACAACAGGAAAAACAGGCAAAAGAGCTATTGCAGATATTTTCTGGATCTAGTCTGGCACCTGGGAGAATTGACATAGTGAGGAATCTGCAGTTAGTAATATCCATCATAGCCTCAGAAAAAGCCAGGGTGCTCTTTACCAATCCAACACACAGGATTATTGCAGGACCAAATTTAAATAACTGCATAACAAGGAGCTGGGTTGCGATGCACATCTGCCTCAGTAGATACTGCAAATATGGCTAAGCACAGCACCCTATAAAATTATTCACTTAAAGAGGAAACAAGATTGACTTTTTAGAGTTTATTAGTACCTCTTTAAGCAGAATCAAAATAATTAGCAAGTTATTTAAAGTTTTATCAAGACTGCTTATATTTTATGCTTTCCATCTTTAACAATATACAACATTATACACTTTGTACTATTTAAACAACCCTCAAAAAACGGTTTTCTCGCACAAGATGTAACTGGATATATAAAGTAATCTAGTACAGTGTGAATAAAAATAAATTGCAATGAGTTTGTAGTCTTTGTTTCAGGAAAGTGCTTGAAAGGAAAGCCCTTTGCTTCCAGAGGGCTGTTTAACTTAGAGACCAACTCTTCAAGAAAAAGTCATCTGTGCAAACAAAACACCTGATGAGCACTGGAGAGCAACAGGAGTTCAAAGGACATGCTCTCAGGCCACGTTTCTTTGAGGTTGCAGAAAATGAAGATACAGGTTTGATCCATAGGCGCCATCCTTGCAAGCGCAGGAACAGGCTGGTCCAGCAGGCTCTGTACTGTGGAATTCATGGGAGAGAAACCAAATAGGACAATTCCAGACAATGTTTTATGAATGTCAAAATAAAACAATCTATTCAAGAAAAGGTAATGTTACTTCTTTCAATGTGAGGAAGTTAGGCCATAACAAGTATAAGCCAGATATAGGGATCTGAAAGAACTTCACCCCAAGCGAAAAAGCCCTCTCCACCCATTTCAGCAGGATTCCTCAACAGTGAGCATGTTGTCAGGCTACATACATCTCAAGTAAACGGCCATGCAATCTTATTCCGATGTCTGAAAACGGACGCTTTCTTGTTTTCTTCATTGGGGACAGCACACTGTAAGTAACTTCCACAGACAGGCATGGGCTCTGTTCATTTCTCTAAAAAGGGCAAATGAAAGTATCAAACAGTTTCTCCGACATATCCCTTCCTAAAAGGCATCAGACGCTCGGAAAATAAAATTAAGTTAGCAGTTTACAAAGGCTGGATTCATCCCCATGAAATATGCTCTGATTCTTCAAGACTCTCAGCTTCCGCCAGCACGGGTCATTAGTTCCTCCAAAGCCTTTTCCTGGTCATTGTTATGTATTAATAAGACTTCTTTAATGTCTTTCTGTTCAAAGCCCATTTCTTTAAATTTACTTAGGAGCTGAAGGAACGCCATTGTCTAAAGAAAAAGAGAAACAAAAGGTTTACAAGTCAGACCGATATTTAAAAGGATGCAAAAATAAAGGCTTGGAAGAAACTATATTAGAAAATGGCCACAGGATGAAAAACAGACACTAAAGACGTATTTTAACCCCTGTATTGCAGTGGACAACCACTTGATATCCAGAGTTACAAATCCCTCTGCAGTGCGGAGGACGTCAACGGGTTGTACATCGGTGGAGGTGCGAAGGATCCTCCAGTGCTTGCATGGGAGTCTTTCCCCATCACTTGGCCGAGCACGTTCGTACAGCATAGCAAAGAGTCATTCAATTTTACCGAGGCAGAGTTTGCGATCGGCAATTAGAGAGGCAGGAGAGTAGATATTACTGTCCCCATTGCTCATCTCAGCCTGGCATGTGTTTTCCAACTTGTTTTATATACAAAAGTGAAGTTCTGTGCAACTGGCTGAAGGGGAGCAGAAATATTAAGTTAGTATCCGCCTTCAAAATACTGTGCATGGATACCTACCTTCCATGCCCCATTACTTTAACTGTGTAGCCTTTCCATTGGTTCCATCTAATTTGGGAACTAATATCATAATCAAAGACTTTTACTTCCTAAGTTAGATTTGAGCCATCGTGTTTTTACTGACTTGCTACCTTTCTCCTCAGTTAAAACGTGGCAGATGTTCCGTCCTTCATATTACAAGTGAATATGTATGGTGGTACCTATCATAGTCAATGCACTGATCAATGGGAGAGACGTTAGCCATGTTTTGACAGAGTATCCTATGCACCAACTTCTAAGGCCCATAGTGCTTCTGAAAGTGCTCTTTAGGGAGCTTGAGTCTACCCAGAATGTTGATCTACAGTGTTCAAAAATAGATATGCTCACACTGTCCAGGGAATGGGCAACAAGTGCATTCTCAAACAATCCCAACTTACTTATACACACCGGAAGAAGTTGGATTTAGTGCCATTAGTGCGCTAAAGCTGCATGAAAGACGAGCCTTCCTGAGCCGGCTGCCACGTGGAGGTGTTAGTCATGTGAACACCGTATTAGTCAGGACTTCGAGTGAGAGACAAGACAAGGTAGTCAAGCTTAGTCTCGGCTTGCTTTCACAAGAGTCTTGAAAGGTAGAAGGAAGATGGTCAAGGTAGGAGTGGCACACAGATGATGGCAGCAACCACGATTAATGGTTGTAACAAGGTGTGTGGCTATTGGCTGATGATATATAATGTTGTTGGCTGCGGGTGTGATAGGTGTTTCAGTCCAGTGGGTGAATGAATGTAAAGGCCATTTGAATGATGCAGTTTGTTGATGCGAGTGTTTGGTGATAAAGGGAATGGGAATGGAACTTAAAGTGGTTGATGAGGACATGGCTTTACAGCTTGCAAGCTGCAAGTCATGGGTTTATTATTTTGATATTCAAATTACATTAACAGTTATTGCTGAGTTTCGATTTACATGAGGTCATTTTTTAGTAGTATTAACTTTTTCAACCATCCACTGACACTGCAGACAAATTCAACTGTCCAGAGTATTTGTACTGGATGGCTGTGAAATTTACTATTAATTAGAAAAGCTCAATAAACATTCAAATGTCTGTTGGTTCAGTTAAACGATTTCTCCAACACTTGTGAATTCCAAATGTTGAAGATACTCAACATCTAGTTAAGCTGTCTCTCACATCGCTGAGGTGCAGGAAGCAGCACCTCTGGCAGCCAGTCCCGTTGTGGAAAACAGCACAGGCAATGTCATTGATATCTTATGCCCCCATTGTGACTACAGCGGTGTGGGAGCGGGGGACGGTGACATGCTGGATTACAAGTTGTAATCTGGGTACTGCCTTTCAAAGGCTCATAGGAGTGCCTTAGAAAGGCAGAGCTGTGAGCCCGCCACAGTGGGTTCCAGCACGACATGGACTGTTAAGTCCATGCTGTGCTGGAACTGTGGGTGAATGCAGACGGGGCACACCATGAGCCCTCTAGCATGCATCCCTAAGCCCTAAGGGACCCTACCGCCAGCATTTTCATGGTGCGAGAACCGCCATGAGACTGCTGGTGGTCAGGAAACTCATAATATGCTTGGTGGTGCAGCAGAGCCATCACCAAGCATATTGCAGCCTCAAGACTGCTGCGCCAATGCCAGGGAACAAGGATCCCTGGCGGTTGCAGCTGTCCTATGGAGGTCTGACCACCATATTCATAATACGGCAGTTGGAACACTGGTACGGCAGTCCATGACTGTCACTGCACCACAACCGCAAGTGGGTGTTCCTATGGACAGCCAAACTCGTAATTAGGCCCTTTGTTTTTTCTAACCTTCAATGCCAGTGTGCAGATCATCTTCTAGATCATGAAAATCAACTGAGAGGAAGACATTAGGAGCCACCCTAAAATAAATTCCCCACACTGTTGCCATTATCAACAGTTCGGATAAAGAAGACTCCAGGGCAACAAAATTGAGCATCTCCTAGAATGCCTACAAATTTCCATACAAAACTGTGCTTTCATTTGGTTACAGTATTCTAGCCCTGTGTCATTGAGTGCTGAGGGAACTATCACAATTCTAAACTCAGTTGCTTGTGCACATTTCAAGAAGATACAGGTTTCCTTCATACCCATTTCTCATTCATTAGATGTTACCATACAAATTTGCTGCACGGCTGGTATACAATGCAAAATCATTGTAAGTTGTGTCTCAGCTGCTGGCTGTGGGTATCACTCGTTTCTAGACAATCCACAAACAACTATCTATTGCTGCGACCAGAAGGGTTTAACAAACAGTACATTACAATTGTAAATCATCCACTGGGTCAAAACTTACAGAAGATAAAATGGTCAGATATTTATACTTGTTCCTGTCTTTTTTGTATGTTTTTGATTTCAAATATTAGTTTTATGGGGAATCCATCAATGACTTACATAAATGACTCCCAGCCGAAAGTTCAACTTCACCTAGTTTTCAGACAAGTATAGCTTTGCAGGTTCAACAATGGGTACCAGGCACTTTTCCACTACAAACTGCAAATAGGTTCACTCTGCTTGTTCCTGAAAGCTGGTGATCCTAGTAGAACAAAACTATTGTTGATGCTATGTTTAGAAAAATAAAAAATGAATTGTACAGCACTTTTCCCCCCCAAAAGGTTTTACTATTAATGCGTTTATTTTTTCAGTTCCCTCTAGGGGAATCAACTATCCTTTACTCCCTTTAGAACCGCCAAAGATGTGGAAAAAAAGAAAAACTAATTTGGCCTTGATGCCTTTTGTGGAAAAGAAGTTATGAAGACTGTCGTGACCCGACAGTGTGGAAATGGACAGTGGGGCATTAGGACCCTGTGGGGCCTCAGGCAGAGTGACCAAGTCACCGGACACCAGATCCGGTGACGGGGACAGGAAGGGGACACACAAAGGCTAGGAGGCAGATGGCGACGGACGTGCCGACCAGCAGCTGACCAGATGCTGACCCGCTGTAATGTGCGAGGCAAATAAAGGAGTATAAGATGAAACTGTGTCCCGTGTATGATGTACCTCCCGGCGCATGAGCAGAACACGACAACTGGCGACGAAGGTAAAGAAACGGATCGACGCGTGGATCAAAGTGTGTCCAGCAAGTACACCATCGTGAAAAAAAAGAATAAAGGTGCTCACCCTGGATGCGCCGCAAGAAATATGGAAGACGGGAAGAGCGACGCGGGAGCCCGCCAAACAGCGACAGGGGAAAGATGCAGCAGATCGCGGTAAGAGCCAAGACAAAGCGCGGGCCTTTGAAAACAAGGCGCGAGGTCCCGCGAGAGCTCAGGAGTCTCGGCGGCCATCACGAAGTCAGGCGGCTGAGCCAATGAAAAAGGGGAAACGAATGAGGAGGCCATCATGTGGTCAGGAAAAGCGAGATTTCGATCGCGAAATCTCGCGAGATAACGGCAACATTTTAAATGGGACATTGGAGAAACAGGCCATAAGGAAAAGCGGGGCTGCCATTTCAAGGCCAGGCGAAGTGAAACAACATTGAAAAAGAGACAATTAAAGAACACGAAGAGAAAGAAAGACAAAGAGGCAGAAAGGGACTAAAGACCCCCACAACAAAAACATAGAAAAAAAAACAAGGAGCAAAAGAAGACAAAGGAGAAGAAAAGAAGTACACCCAAAAGCCAGAAACAGAGAAATAAAAGGCTAAAAGTAAGGAGAATAAAGAGGCATAATAAGAAAAGGAAGAACAAAGACGACCAAAATATTGTGAGAATGACGGCGGACATTTGAAGGGGACATTCAAGGAAAGATCATAGAAAAAAGGAGAGCAGCCATTTCAAAACAAGGCAAAGGGCACAGAAGAAGAAGAACACAAGACAAGGTGAATTAAGGAGAACGCGAGCAAGAAGAAAAGACAGGAAGAAAAAGAAGACAAAGAAGAAAAGGAGGATGAGCACGGAAAAGGTCTGAAAAGGGAGACAAAGGAAATTAATGTCTTGATTGAAGAATAAAGGAGAAATAAAAGGCAAAAGAGCGATAAGGCAAAGGAAGATGATGGTGCAATAAGAAAAGAGATTACCAGAGAATAACAAAAAGACAAATAGAGAAAGAGAAAGAAGGAAAGAATATATACACATATAAGAAAGAGAAACAAGAGAGTGGAAGAAGCCAGAGAAGGCTACATAAAAGACAGAAAAGAGACCCAACAAAGAAAAGGAAGAAAACAAAAAGGAAAGAAAGCAGAACAACAAAGAGAAACAAAAGGACAAAGATTACACAAGGACAAAGAAAGAGCAAAGGAGAAGTTACAAAGAAATAAAGAAAAGAAGAAAGAGGAGTGAAATAACGAGGAAAGAAGGGACCAAAGAAACAGTAAAAGAAAAGGCTAAAAGGACAAGAAGAGCCCAGAAAAGGTTAAAAGGACAAGGAGAGCCCAGAAAATGCTAAAAGAAAAGGAGAATAACAGAAGAAGAAGAAGGAAAAAGACACAAAAAGGACACAAGAGAAAAGGACAAGGAGAGCCTAGAAACGGCTAAAAGGACAAGAAGAGCCCAGAAAAGGCTACAAGAAAAGGAGAATACAAGAAGAAGAAGAAAAAAAAAGGACACAAAAAGGACACAAGAGAAAAGAACAAGGAGAGCCTAGAAAAGGCTAAAAGGACAAGGAGAGCCTAGAAAAGGCTAAAAGGACAAGGAGAGCCCAGAAAAGGCTAAAAGAAAAGGAGAACAGAAGAAAAAGAAGGAAAAAGAAAAAAGGACACAAAAGGGACACAAGAGAAAAGGACAAGGAGAGCCTAGAAAAAGGCCAAAAGGACAGGGAGAGCCTAAAAAAATAAATTAAAAAAAAGGGTAAAAAGGAGCAACACGGAAAGACATACCGCAGGAGAAAGAGCAGCAAAAAAAAAAAAATAATAAAGGAAGAAGAAGAAAGGACAAAGACATGCAATGAGCAGAGCGGACAAGCGCCACCAAGGAAATAAAGGCAAGAGGCACCTCAGGGCCAGGACCAAAGGTGTTGAGACAGAAATAATATAGAGACAAGACAACAAGTTCTCCAAAGAGTCACTGGCGGTGACGAAAGTGAAAGGATAGATGATAACGGCGGCCGACGAACAACAACGAATAACAAGAAACAGATAGCATTTCAAGGACAAAGAAGGCAGAGGAAGAAGAAATGGCAGCGACAACGGCAGCCACATGGACGGTGGAAGATAGAGGACAAGGAAGCAATGGAGACACTAGATTCATGAAGAAATGTAGAATGACAAGTACTCTCTCTCTCTCTCTCTCTCTCTCTCTCTAATTGTGAATGAGGACTATGGTAAATGTGCCACGAACTTTTGTTTGCAACAAGGGGGGAGGTGTCGTGACCCGACAGTGTGGAAATGGACAGTGGGGCATTAGGACCCTGTGGGGCCTCAGGCAGAGTGACCAAGTCACCGGACACCAGATCCGGTGACGGGGACAGGAAGGGGACACACAAAGGCTAGGAGGCAGATGGCGACGGACGTGCCGACCAGCAGCTGACCAGATGCTGACCCGCTGTAATGTGCGAGGCAAATAAAGGAGTATAAGATGAAACTGTGTCCCGTGTATGATGTACCTCCCGGCGCACGAGCAGAACACGACAAAGACTTAAGCACGTGGTGCCCCAAACATCAAGAAATGGCTCCGTACCGGGTGGGGAGGGCGACACGCCAAACAATGAAAAGTGAACATCAGAATGCATGGCATGGCGTAACACAGGCCCCCGCTGTGCGGGGGGGCCCCCTCAGCACAGCCTTCCGGCCGGAGAGCTCCTGTATGCAGTTGTACTTTATAGGGGGGGGGGGGGGCGACTCAATAAACCCTCATGCCTTTCTCTGCACCTAATTGTTATATTAGAGCTTTTACATGAAACGATCTTACCGATCGTTTGTTTGTATTTAAAAGCTGTAATAGAAGAGGGCTCCCCGGGGCAGTATTCGCATTTGTGCGCGTGGGCTGTTCCAGGTCGTCTTTTCAAAGAAGCAATACATATCAGGCAACATGCTGTACTAGCCTCAGGCAGTCCAGCACGTCAGAAAAGGGTGAATAGGGGCCTGTCCCTCACGCGCCCTTATGACCCATCAGAAGCCACGATAATGGAAAAGGACAGCCTTCCGTCCTATCTGAGCTTCTGATTGGGCACAAGGGTCTGAGCCTCGCTCTGGTGCACTTTTTACTGCATCTGGGCAGTTGGGAATCGTGATTCGTGAAATGCACGTCAAGGACTGCCTGGGGTAAGTTGCACCTTATGTGTATGTCTGAGAGCATGTACATATTGTTTGTGTGTCTGCGAGCCTTCACTAGTGTATGTGTATTTGAATGTGTGTATGCGTGAGATTGTACAACATTGTATAAGCATACGTTTAAAAAATGGCCTGTGTTGCAATATTACCTGCGTCGCATCCCTTCGTCCATATAACTTCTTAGGAAGCTACAAAAGACATTTCAAACGTCCCGCCCCCAAAAAAAAGAAATATTCTGCCAATGCATGCACCACAGAGAACAGTCAGTAGCAGTGATAAGGGTCATACATATCTGGTTTATATGGAATGCTACAGACAGATAAATAGAAAACTCTGATACCGTTACATTTCTTATGTGAAAAAGTGCAGTTTCACAATGTTTGTTATTTTCGGATCTATGGCACAGCTCCACTTAAACGAGCACCATTTGGAACAATTAACTCTGGTTGTAGTCTGAGCAAAATCGGGGGCCTCATTGAAACGTAATGCTAGGTGACGTAGCAATCAGGCTCAATATAGCTCAATTTGCAGCCTCAGCTTTAGTTTAAGGTGTCCAATTGGAATGGCCTTTGAGTTTACCAATCGTTGACTTAGGTGCTGCACATGGTTATAAAAATAGAACGTTATTACAGAATTGTTTGTGTATATAGGTTAGGATAATAAAGGCCATTACAAGCCAGTGAAGCGTGGAGTAGAAATTGGCCCAGACAGACGGGCTGACAACAGCAGATACACAATGCGAAAATAGATACTGCGAAGGAGTGTAGTTACTTATCTGTGTCATAAATGTACATTTAAATGTACTGATGTGTGTGGAGGGGGTGCATCACGGGGAATTGCGTTCATGGAGCACAAAATATGTGTTAAAATAGCTGAAAAGCAGTTGGAGATGCTAGTCTTCCAATCAGCTTCTTCCTTACCTTTGTTTCTCCCTGTCCTCTTACTCCTTTTCTCCGCTTTATGTTGCTTTGCCCATTCTCTTCTCTTTCATGTTCCTTGTTGTGCCATTGTCCTCCCTTTCCTCTTTCTTTCTTGCTCTTTTCTTTCTCCTCTTTTCCCTCTTCACTTTCTTGCTTACAATCTCCTCTTTACTTTTTCTTTCTTCTTATCATTTCTTGTCCTCTTCCTGCTCATATTCACATAACTCATCCCATCTCTAGTTCCCTTTTACTTTTTCTCTCCTACCCTTTTCCTCTTTCTTTCTCTCCCCTCATGTTTTTACACCGTCTTCTTGTTTTTGCATGTTCTCTTCCCCATCTGCTTTTCCTCATTCCTTTCTTCCCTTCGATATTCCCCTTATATTTTATTCTCAAATTGTTTATTCTCACCTCCTTCTTGCTGTCTTACCATTTCCATTACCAATCTTCACCATACGAACATCTCTCTATTAACTCTTTCTCGCCTCTCCTTTTGTTTGCTCTCCTCTCTTTACATGATCCTCATCTTTTCATTCCATCCACTTTTCTCCCACCTCTTTCATTCTGCTCTTCACCTTTCTTTATGTGTTTCTCCTCTCCCCTTTTCATGTCTTCGGTCTATGTTTTCTCTCCTAATTTGCTCTCCCTCATTTTCTTTTTCTAGTTTTCACAATTTTGCTCATTTTTCCTCTTCTTCCTAAATGTACTCCTAATGCACTTCCCATCTCTTTAACACAGAGCCTCACAGCCCATCTAGTGCCACACACCTAAATTCCTCGCATACCTGAAAATAAATGGTACACCAGTCTAATATTCTTGAGAATGTGGATATGTCACAGCATCACAGACAGCTCCCGCCCATCATTTGAAACCCTCTCTATTACACCACACTCATGTCTCCCTATCCATTACTTCACTTCCTCCTGCTGGCTCCTCTCATCCCCTATCACATTCACCTACAAGGTCCCCCTTACTCTGTTCTCTTCACTCTTTTCAAGTTTCCCTCCAGTTGTAAACCTCGTCCCCCGGTCTCCCTCCCCCACACTCCCAAATTCCCCCACCACCAACTACTATACATGGCTCCTGGCCATCTTCCACATCAGAACTTCCCACACAACAATACACCCAACATTATACCATTTCCTATAATCTCAGCTCACATAACCACGATTCTTCTGCAGTTGGCTAAAATACTCTCTACTGTGGATTCCTCTCTTTCTCGTGCTCGCTCTCCTGCTTCTCCCTCTCCTGCTTACTGTCCACACTTGTTCCAAACCATCACTTAGGCAACAACACGCCACCAGTAAAACTAAGACTCCAAATAAAACTCACTGGCTACTTCATCCCTCGTCCCTACTTTGCCTTCTCTTCTTACTGTACCACAATATTCCTTGGCATACAACCCAGGTCACAGCATATCAAACTCCACATCTAGAACACCACCTGCCTGCACAATTAGGCGCATGACTCAACACTGCAGAGACATGGTCAACAGCATCACTTAATACATCTCACCATACACCACCAGGTCACTCTTGCCTTAACTCACTTCTGCATACCACTAGCTTACACAACATAGACCATCGTATCACTTGTGACTTACACATTTCAGTACACTAATCTATCACACCCCTTTCAGTGGCGATTGTACTGATTAAAGACCAATACATAAAAGTCCTATGTAAAAGCATATTTACAGAGAGCGAACCTTGCCGAAGGACATAAGTGCGCTTCACCAAAGACACAGGCCATGCTCCATTTTTTGGCACAAGGAGATTTTCTGAGTTTCAAACCTGCTTCCTAGTGTTGCATGAATAGCAGCCATACCCACTAGGCAACATTGCCTTCAACATTCACTCTCCCCATCAGACGTCAATACAATTAGTCAACTTAAAGGAAATTCTGTTGTAATGCCCACCCTATACATGGCCTAGCAATTTAGCTCATTCTCTTTGCCGTCTTGCTTAGTCAAAATCAAAAACGTTATTTACGCCTCACCACGTTCTAAATCCACTAGCCGCCCCTGCCTGATGGAGTCCAGAGGGGGGCCCCCTCCATGTACATGGCAGGGGGGCCCCCTCAGGTTTCGTTACGCCACTGTGTACAGTATTTGCATAACCTCCTTTTCGATGTCTGCATTATTCTATGTTTTCTTGGACATTGCTATAAGGTTATCACCTCCTTCAAACAAAGCCTAAATCTCTTGATGATGCTCTATGTATACACATTCAGCCATGCTTCCAAACCCTGATGATTGCAGAAGCAGTGGTTTAGTAGCAGCATAACCAGAGGACAGAGTATTCACAAGATTCTGGTCAAATGAACCGAATACAGCAGTATTTCACTTTCAAATGTTGTAGTTTTTCTACCGTTTTGCATGCTTCACAAGGCCTCTGCATGAACTCACAAACTTCCAACTCAAGCGTAATACCCAACTCCTATTAAATTAGTATGCTGTCTGAAAAAGTGCCTTGTCAGGAGTACTACGCGCTATATAAACAAAATTACATTATTTTTCACAAAGGAATCTCATTATTATCCAATAGAAGTACTGGAAAAGGAGCAGGACGTCCCTAACTAGCACTCGTGATTCATTCATGTCCCCTGACTGAAGCCTCATGGGTGCATTGCATCAAATAAAACTCTAACAAGGAGCTTTAAAGTTAGGGCTCTCTTCTGTAGCAAGAATCTCCCAAGAGAAGGGCCTTCGATCAAAACTGAAAGTTAAGCTTTGCTCTTATCCGAACAAATATGCTTGCAGAGACAGTCTGAAAGACAAGCGCAAAAAACGGACATTACTGCGGGAGCGACCATCGAAAAAGCTGAAATTAGTTACATGAAGTGCGGGAGTCATTCATTTAGCGTGGGGTGCAACTGTTTTCCTTCACACCTTAAACTTCAAATTCCCTTTACAAGCCAATTTCAAGTAGACATCTGTAAGCAATTCTCACAAAGATCAGAGATAGAAAAGTTGTGTATGAGTGGGAATGTCACTTGCAATTTCTTGGTCATAGCAGTGAGTGTAAAGCAATTTACCCCTTATTTGGGACTGGGGATGAGGAGGTCAGTATATTGTTTCACAACCAGTGTCTGTAAGTTATACTCCGATGTCTAACAGTAAATGTTCATCTGAACCAGTGGAAAAATAGACGAAGGAAAATTCCACCATAATGGATGGTAAATTTGCATTAAAGCTTCTCTGGAAGGGGTTGAGATGGGTGGTAAACAAGATGGCTGCATCATTGCGGGTTTTCGGATACCGTCGTCTGCTTACCATCCCTGTGCATGGCAGCACAACATGGTGTCCCATCAAAACCAGAACAGTGGTGGAACCAACTGAGTTGCAGTTGTAGCTGCAAGATGGAAGGTGAAGTAACGCACTGCAGGATTCTGCATTTCACTTGCATAGAGGGCACTCTAGAAAGTCAAAATGGCAGGCTGAATGTTTTGGATCAGCAACTTGCTAGCCCAGAATATGGCTGAGGAAAAGCGCTCCCAAGGCGTAGTGGCATTTCTAACATTGACACTTTCAAAGAGGGTATTAATGGCTCCAATGGGACACGTGTGCCTGCAAATCTGGTTTTGGCATCAAAAGAGCTCTGACTGTGGCCTATAGGGAAGTGAAGTGTGTTGAAGAGCAAGGCCTCCTAAAGTTGGGCAGGGCCTTTGCTCTTTCTTAGTGGATTCAAACATATAACTGCGGTGTTTCCTAATAGGGATGCATTTTGGTAGAAAAGCAACTGAATATGGCAAACATGGCTTCTTTCTCCCTGTGTCAAGGCGGAGGATGTAGCTCAAAGAGGAGGTTTGACGCAGCTTCCAATGAACTACTGCAGGGGCCAAAGGTTAAATAATGGGAGCACAGGATACAACAGTCGTCAAACTTGACAACATGGATAAAGATGTGTCACAAGTGGAGACGAAGATATGGGAACGGAGGAAAGAAAATTACAGTTGAGGTCGGGCATTAGCAGCTCTGAAAGGGAAGCACTGAAAGGAAGGGGTCTCAGTGTGAGCAATTATAATTATAAACTTTAAGGAAGATTAGACAACAATAAATGAATCCAACATTGTTTTAATTCACAATGAGGAGCAATATACCAAATATATTAACATTTTCAATGCATAAAGTAGGTCGAACGGTGCCCAAAAGGGGAGGGAGGAAGTGAAATTGTGAGGATGGTGTGATGAAGGTATTGTGACAATAAAAACAAGAAAATATCAAAAAATTACAGTTGTGTTTTCATTACATTACACATAGGATGATTCACTGTGCCGATATATACAAACGTCATACTCCAATGATGCAATTAATGTCAAAATGTAGGTAAGGAGTTGACTAAAAGGACGTTGTCGACGTTTCAACCCTCTGAATAGCGCAGGGTTAATTGAGCCCTTGCCGTGGGGTCTTCTTCAGGACAGGGAAACGGGCAGGCAACCTAGTAAATACGTATATATAGAGGATAATTATAATGAGATGGCGGAATATATCCATTTATACGAAGAACAACATTTAGATTAAATTGCTATAGCACACATTGAAGAGCGTACCGTTGTACTTGGCACTTTGTCTTATCACTGCTTTAGTCCTCGGAATGGATTATCAGAACTATAGTTTGAAAGAAAGTAGAACGTGATTTAGAATTGAATTGGTGTGCATAAAGCACTACAAAGGAATCATAATAAATGTGAATAATTCTCACCGATTGTTAATCAGTCCATGCTTTGATAGAGATAAATAAAGGAGAATTGGAGGGCGAGGCCAGCCGCGGGGCGGCGGCACAGTCAATTTCTGAAAAATAACGGTGTAATGGTTTTAGGATAGTGGATGGATACATTGCAACCGGTCAATTACTGTTAAAGACAATTTACTGGGAGACGTCCGCTTACCGGCGTCGTCCCAATCAGATCAGCGATGTTTGATGCGTCCCCTCTTTATCAGTGAATATCTATAAAAACCGGTTAAAAAACGAGCTTAGAGACTTGTATTTAATCAAAGTGTCCATACAAAATTGAAGGGTCATTAGGACTTACCGAAGTAGTCCGACTAGTTCAGTATGGTGTGGGGCTCAACCTCAATACGGTGGTTGACCTGTGAAAAATATATCACAATGAGCCGTTGTACATACAAGTGGCATTTATAGAGTCGAGTGCATTGAGAAAGCGCTTGACGGGGAGTCAGCTGAGGCTTACCTATTGCCGACTGGATCGGAGCATGCAATGCGCTGGCGTCTAGCGAGACGGGGCAGATTTCCTGGTTAGTGAAATAACCATGGAAACGGAGCATGTGATCCGCACGCTGAAAATGGAGCGCGAAGACAGACTTCGATTAGCAAAATACTTATTTTACATATATATTGGTGTATGAGGTTAAATTGCCGGCTATATAGGATAATCATTATTTGGTATTAAGGGGCCATGACCTGATAATGAGCCATTAATTTAACTTATGGCTTGATAAAGGATATCTAAATGTGGCCACTACATGGAGGATCGTATCGAGGTTGCCATGGTGACCGAAGGCTAAACACGTCGAGTTTTTTGTGAACCATCAAGTGGCAGAGAGCCTATCTGAAGAAAGCGGCTGAATTGCAGACACATTTGTGTTAATACAAAACTTGAATCTGAGTACATCATATCATGATTGGTAGCGCCAGTTAGTTGCTGATAGGTGTTACTATTGGGTCATAACGTTAGGCAGAAGCATTTCTGTTTGTCTGATAGACTGCTGTGGAACAAGTTCAGTTGATCACCGCTGAAATAAAAACTTTAAAATCTGAAATAGCTGCTGATGCCAACTTTGCACGTGCAAAGGAAACTTTAACCAACCTTGAGGCTTCCCTAAAAGACTTTGATGTCACAACGCAAAATCGTAAACTAGAAAAGTTGGCAAGAGACCTTCGTCTATACGATAAGAAGAAAACTTACCCGTACTTGAACGAGGATTACTTTCGCCAAGACGCACAAGGACGATTCACCAACAGAGGACGAGGAACATACAGAGGAAGACGCAACTATCAGACCTTCTCGGACTCCTCCTACAGCTCTGAAGGAGATCAGGATCAGGCCGGTCCTAGTAATTTTCAGAATTACCCCGACTACGGATATCAGCAACATCAATACAATCCTTTTTTAGGACAACGTCAAGCTTCATGGCGCCCAACTCGTGGCAGGGGCAACAATTGGTCCAGGGGCCAGCAGCGTGGCCCGGGACAGAACGTGAACAACTGGGATGGAGGCAGAGGACAGACGCCCAAGCAAGTTCACTTCCAGTCATAACAGCACGGGGAGAGAACCACGCGCAACAAGACCTACAGATGGTAATCCCTCCAAAAACCTTGCATCCTATAATCAATATATCACAACACGTATTGGATACTAATGAAATCAGTGTTCTGAGCAAAGGTTTGTCATATGTTCCAACAAATCGTCCTGATGATTTCACAATTCGAACAGAACTGTTCAAATTTTTCCGTAAAATACGTTTGAGATATTTTTTCAGAACTGCTACGACGCCATCCAATCAATCTCTTACCGGACTAAGAACACCCTCAATCTTCGTTCCACACTCTGGTGCCATGTCATCCAAAATATTAGCCTATGAGGCAGTAGTATGGAGAGACGTGCAGGAAGTTTTGAACTCTCGTTCTTTTACCAAATACAATGTAAGCAAAGTTGAAAGGACAGCCTTGCAGTCACTTGCAAACAACAACATGATTGTCATCAAGCCCGCGGACAAGGGTGGGGCCATAGTCATTCAGGACACTCCCGACTATGAATCTGAAATTCTCCGCCAACTCAATGATGGGGCAAGCTATCAACTGCTAAGATCAGATCCAACACAAGCAATTGCCACTGAGATCCAACTACTGACCAAGGCAGGCCTCGAACAGGGCTTCTTATCTGAAAACGAATATGGTTACCTCAATCAGAAATATCCTCGACTTGCAACCATTTACACCATACCAAAGGTACACAAGAGCATGACCACACCCCCGGGACGACCCATCGTCTCGGGATGTGGTTCAATCCTGGAACCATTGGGAAAATATATTGATTTCTTCATTAAACCATTAGCTGAGTCCTGTCAATCGTATATACGTGACACTATGCACACAATCACGATCGTCGAGAACCGACAATTTGATCCCCAACATGAAATACTGGCCACGTGCGATGTGGTATCCCTTTATACCTGCATTCCCCAACAAGAAGCACTGGCGGTGATCACAAGATGCTTAAACGAACAACCAGCACCGGTACAAGTACCAACGGAATTTATCATAGCGCTATTGACTATAGCCATGACCAAGAACTTCTTCATCTTTAAAAACAAATTCTACCTACAGATCTCCGGAGTAGCAATGGGGGCTCCTTTTGCTCCGGATGTAGCAATTTTGTACATGGCAGCTTTTGAGAAGAACACTGTGCATAATGATCTGAATCCATTCAAAGACCAACTCAGCCTATGGATACGATATATAGACGACATTCTCCTCATCTGGAATAGCAGCTCTGACGAACTAGCAGCTTTCCTCGTGTGGCTCAATCAGCAATCACCCCATCTAAAGTTCACCAGTGAATCGGACAATAAACGAATTAATTTCCTAGATATCACCATCTACGAAGAGTCGGGCATTCTACAGACCACACTGTACCGCAAACCAGCAGAACGTAATTCATTGCTACAATACAACAGCCATCACCCCCGTGCCCTCCGTGATAACTTACCTTTCGGACAGTTTCTTCGGATCCGTCGCAATTGTTCCAACAAAGAACACTATTTGCTAGAATCCGAACAATTGACCAACCGTCTTCACCAGCGAGGTTATCCTAAGCGATTAGTGAAGAAATCAAGGAAGCGCGCCTGGTATTATCCAAGGGACGAGTTACTTACTCTCAAAGAGAAAAAACCTGCTGAAGATCAAAGAATAGTGTGTGTAACAACATTCTCTACCAAAAGTAACCAGATCAAACGTATAATTAACAAACATTGGCAATTGATATCTGATGATATCAATCAAAAAGGATCTCCCCTTCATGCATTCAAACGAGCTAAGAGTGTCAAAGACCATGTGGTGCGTTCCTTTTTATCTGTCCCAGATGAGCCCACAATCACTTCCCTATGGAATCTTCCACCGGTCCTAGGCCACTTTAGATGTGGGAATTGCAAGGCGTGCGACACAACGATCCAAACCAAGGAATTTGTACATCATCAACATAAAATTCCGTTGAAATTCCACAGCAATTGCAACACATCCAACGTAATCTACGCCATTGTCTGTCCATGTGGACTAATATACATAGGCCAAACACAACAAAGGGCTAAAGTACGGATTCTCCAGCACATGAGCAGGATAAGGTGTGATGTCCAGGGGGCACCTCTAGTTGATCACTTCAAGTCCGCAGCCCACTCCCCTGACAGTCTAAAATGGGTGGTATTGGAGAAGGCAGTACTGGGACCTCGGGGTGGCAATATTACTAACATTCTGAATATCCGCGAAATTAAATGGATGTTTCGCTTTGACTCGATAGAAAATGGGCTGAATGAGTTTGACAGTTCATTTTCACAGTTAGCAACAATGCCTTGATAGGTAGTCACTGAATACGTTATAAACCTGTTTTATGATTCAAATAATTGCCATTGGCCTTTACCCTCGTGTGAGAGGTACGCCTTCCAACGACATGCATTTTCTATGTTTAATAGCACACCAATGGCTACTATGATCAGGATGTTTTCTAGGGTACTACCCAAGCCCTGTCTGGTCAATATGAATAAGTCCAATGTATTCCCAGTGGGACTTTACCCTCTTGTTGAGAGGTACTCCCCCAGTTACTAACAATGTACAAACAGAAATGCTTCTGCCTAACGTTATGACCCAATAGTAACACCTATCAGCAACTAACTGGCGCTACCAATCATGATATGATGTACTCAGATTCAAGTTTTGTATTAACACAAATGTGTCTGCAATTCAGCCGCTTTCTTCAGATAGGCTCTCTGCCACTCGATGGTTCACAAAAAACTCGCCGTGTTTAGCCTTCGGTCACCATGGCAACCTCGATACAATCCTCCATGTAGTGGCCACATTTAGATATCCTTTATCAAGCCATAAGTTAAATTAATGGCTCATTATCAGGTCATGGCCCCTTAATACCAAATAATGATTATCCTATATAGCCGGCAATTTAACCTCATACACCAATATATATGTAAAATAAGTATTTTGCTAATCGAAGTCTGTCTTCGCGCTCCATTTTCAGCGCGCGGATCACATGCTCCGTTTCCATGGTTATTTCACTAACCAGGAAATCTGCCCCGTCTCGCTAGACGCCAGCGCATTGCATGCTCCGATCCAGTCGGCAATAGGTAAGCCTCAGCTGACTCCCCGTCAAGCGCTTTCTAAATGCACTCGACTCTATAAATGCCACTTGTATGTACAACGGCTCATTGTGATATATTTTTCACAGGTCAATCACCGTATTGAGGTTGAGCCCCACACCATACTGAACTAGTCGGACTACTTCGGTAAGTCCTAATGACCCTTCAATTTTGTATGGACACTTTGATTAAATACAAGTCTCTAAGCTCGTTTTTTAACCGGTTTTTATAGATATTCACTGATAAAGAGGGGACGCATCAAACATCGCTGATCTGATTGGGACGACGCCGGTAAGCGGACGTCTCCCAGTAAATTGTCCTTAACAGTAATTGACCGGTTGCAATGTATCCATCCACTATCCTAAAACCATTACACCGTTATTTTTCAGAAATTGACTGTGCCGCCGCCCCGCGGCTGGCCTCGCCCTCCAATTCTCCTTTATTTATCTCTATTAAAGCATGGACTGATTAACAATCGGTGAGAATTATTCACATTTATTATGATTCCTTTGTAGTGCTTTATGCACACCAATTCAATTCTAAATCACATTCTACTTTCTTTCAAACTATAGTTCTGATAATCCATTCCGAGGACTAAAGCAGTGATAAGACAAAGTGCCAAGTACAACGGTACGCTCTTCAATGTGTGCTATAGCAATTTAATCTAAATGTTGTTCTTCGTATAAATGGATATATTCCGCCATCTCATTATAATTATCCTCTATATATACGTATTTACTAGGTTGCCTGCCCGTTTCCCTGTCCTGAAGAAGACCCCACGGCAAGGGCTCAATTAACCCTGCGCTATTCAGAGGGTCGAAACGTCGACAACGTCCTTTTAGTCAACTCCTTACCTACATTTTGACATTAATTGCATCATTGGAGTATGACATTTGTATATATCGGCACAGTGAATCATCCTATGTGTAATGTAATGAAAACACAACTGTAATTTTTTGATATTTTCTTGTTTTTATTGTCACAATACCTTCATCACACCATCCTCACAATTTCACTTCCTCCCTCCCCTTTTGGGCACCGTTCGACCTACTTTATGCATTGAAAATGTTAATATATTTGGTATATTGCTCCTCATTGTGAATTAAAACAATGTTGGATTCATTTATTGTTGTCTAATCTTCCTTAAAGTTTATAATTATAATTGCTCTCACACTGAGACCCCTTCCTTTCAGTACTTCGATTACCCAGGTCTCAGTGACTTGTTTTGGGTTAACCCTGTTCTAATACCCTGAAAGGGAAGCAACAGGGAGTGGAAGGTTTTTTGTATACAGTCAAGATTGAGCTGCATAGAGTGGCATGCTTTTCGGGAGAAGAGACTGCAGAAACTTAAAAATGCAGAAAGGGCTGCTAAGTTAGGTTTTCCTTTATCAAAGCAGAGAATAAGTAACAGAGAGTATGTACTTTTTTTATACATATCTCCCAGTCTAGTAATATGGGCTACTTTGGTGAGAGGGGCATTTGTGCTACCGCTAAAGTCTTCCACGCTTGCAGACAGACAGGAGTGAACAGTCATTGTGGTTCTCAAGATGATGAGTGGAGAGATTGAGCACTGAAGAAGGTAGCCACCCTGGCACAGAGCATGGTGCATAAGAACAGAAGAGTCTTACTTTCCCTGGATGTCAACCTGGGAGTTCTTACTCCTCTATGGCTCCCTGCTAGACAAGGTGTGGTTCACAAAGATAAATTGTACATCTTTTCCATTGCATAAACATTTATTTTAAGGGATCATCATTTTCCATGAAAAACATCAACCTAGGGTGAAAATAAAATCAAAACTAAACAACTTCGATGTCAGAACCAAAGATCAATACTCCCGATGACTTCACCCTTCTAAAAAACACTCCGCTTCAATTGCTGATTTTTCAACTTCACTTTAATTGCTAATCAGTAACCCAACTAACAGGAGCAAAGCTCTCCTACAATATCAAACATTGTACCAATCATATCCCAGACCCCACAGTCTCGGTTTCAGCTCACAAATTTAACACCTTCAACCTCTTCTTTAAAAAAAGAAACTGAGGAAAGTCAGGGAAAACAGCATTATCTCTTTCCCCACCCCCTCACTTCCAGCTATCTCGCCATCCCCCTCCCAACCATATAGACCACCAACAATCCAGTCCAGTCTTTCACATGTATCTCTTCAATAGCCTGAAGTCTTTCCAGGCAAACTCCAATGAAGACGGCACCTACCTTCGTCCATCCTCAAACTGCTCATACCCTTTCTTCACATTGCCAATGCCTTCCTAAGACAAGGAATACTTTCAGACACCCTTAAGTCAGGTCAAACTACTAAAGAAACGGTCTCTGGACCCATTCATTTTCAACAACTTCCATCCTATTTTCCACTTTGATTTCTTTTACGATTTTCACTATGAATGCAGTCATCACCCAGCTTAAGGAGCATTATCAGCAAGAATAATAACCATCAGGGGTGGGTAATTCGTATCGCCCGACGCCCGAGACATTAAGATTTATTGCAAGGGCAAGAAGTTTTAATTACTGTTTTGTCCGCAGGGCAAGTAGACAGTAAATAACGGACTAAGACTAAACTATCCTCTGACCTCTTCAACTTGTCAGACTGTGTCTTGTCCACAGTGTAATCACCTAACCCAGGCACACATGACACAATTTATAGCAGGATGCAGAGGAGCCTATTTTCGATTATGTAGCCCGCCTGGGCACTTGAGAGAAGCCAGGTGACATGAGTGATGAATGGCTCGGCACACCACACGTGCCTCTTGATCACAGTGCATACGGGCTAAACCCCATAACTGTACACAAAAGATCTGATACTTATTTCAATTAAGTGCTGTGTGTTCACAAAGTAAAGCAAAGCATGTACTTTGTGTAGCACAGAATATTCCAAACAGCACATTCAAGAGAGAATGGTCTGTACGTAGTATTTCCTTAGAGCACGGGCGAACATGGAGCTTTTGCAGCTCGGGAACACTCCCAGCAATGGCAGTTAGGACGCAAGCTTCTGTGCGCCTTGCTTTTACCAGACTTATTATTTTTAACTTAATTCGCCCTTATGATCCTGCCCTTTCTTGGCTCCAACCTTGGGCCTCTCCTGCTGAACCCAGGTCGCTCTCCTCCGCTCCCCTCCCCTCTTCTCCCCTTCCCTCGCATCCGAGGCTTGCAGTAAAGTCTTTGGATTTCTTTTGTCATGCAATTCTTGGGCCCCTCTCTTTGCACATTGTTTGCTGTCTGTGTTTGATGTCTCAGCCTCTTAATGTTTCAACCAAATCTACATGAAAGCACCTTACTTTCCCTGTGGGGCTCTCGTGCAGCCCACAGGCCCACCCATGTTGCTTTCACTTTCAAGAGCCTCTAATTTGTAAACCAGTGTCTGAACTACGCTATTTTCTTCCCCCTATGGCTCTGTATTTATTCCTTCACCAGCACCCAGGAATCGGAGGCCAGAAAAAGAAAACAGAAGGGGCAAGGCAGAGTTTGCCGGAAGGCAGGTTTGCAGTGATATATTTAGCACAAAGTAAAAGCCTAAGCCTTACTGTCTGTGATAGGTGTCACCAAAATATTGCACCTGAAACTGAGAGGTTTTATATGCTGTTCTGTGCAGCGCCAAGCATGACTTTAAAGCAGCACTGGCGCGCTTGACATGGGGTGATTTCTCTAAGTCAGTAGAAATGCCGTCCATTAACATCTGCTACATGATGAGACCTCAGGCCCTCACACGGATTATAGCCAAGGCCACTGGAATTATGTGATTGAGGGCCCGCAGTATTTGCCATCCATCATTTGCTGCATACTCCCCAGATTTAAAAAAAAAAAAAAATTTGTTTCTAGCTCAAACGATAAATAAGTTACTAAAAATGAGACTTTGCATTTTGCCGGGCAGTGGAAGCCTCTTTGCAATGCTGGACTGGTCCCTTTCTGTTGATTATTTCTGTATTTGGATGTTCACCTCATACTGAGTTGCAACCAATGCCCACAGGGTGTTACCAAGTTTGAAAATGATGGAATAATAAACTAATACTATTACAAAATGTGCCGTATTATGCCACATAATTTGCCTTCTCTTGGTGCATAATTTACTCAACCCTGCCACATAATTTCGGCTTCTCTTGCCACATAATTCCTGACTATAGCTCAGGTCTGACTGACAACAGGCGTGCCCTCAGGCGTTCCAATAGCCCACATTTTACCTAATTTACAACAATAACAGGCAAGTCTCTGAAAGCTCTTTTTGTCCCTACTACCCCATGCAAACACTATTAAAGTTAGGGTTAAAAACAGTGAGCCTGTGCTATTTAGCAACTTACTGCAGTTTTAGGTAGCTCTTATTAAAATGAGTTAACCTTTATATGAACACTACTAATCTTGCAAGATTAGGAAATGGAGGACCAGAAAAATAAAAAAATTTGCTCAGGATCACACAATGTGGCTAAGTTGTGGTGAGTCTAGGTTGGAGGCTCAGCGCTCTCATTTGGAAGCTACGCCACATTCCTACAAGAACCTGGTGCACTGCACGCTAAGATAAGGCAGGTATGTGGACTGGTTACCTCAAATGCACTGGGAGGGGTAAATAAACAAAGGAGCATGTATGGCTGGATAGTGTTTATGCAGTCCATAGAAATGAGCTTCTTAAAAGTGTACAGAGTAAAGGGAACATAGTATTGTAAATGTGTCCAAATAAATCCTGCTTAGAGTAGATAGGTTGGTGAGGCCCTCTGTGCTCACAACAGCAAGATTTGTGGTTTTCAGGCTGTAAATGCCTCTGTCCCCTCTCAAACTCCTGATGTATAACCACCATCCCCCCCGTAGTGATTTTTCACATGCTCCAAAGGGCACTTCATTCCCTAATAATGCTTCTAGGACTGCCTGTGCAATATTGGTGAGACTTCTACAGCACAGGCCTAGGTGTGCCTCCCCTCCCCAATCTTCCCATTATGTATCACAGTGTCGCAGATTGAGTCATTCAAATGAAAACCTAACACACTTTCAGAGATGATGCTTTGATTTAAGTGGGGCTATAATCTGAAGACCCGTCCCTTTGGAAAAAAGGAACTGTCTCCTACCCTTCCCAGGACAGCCAGAAATGTCATGCTTTCCTGAGAAGAGCACCCTAATATAGACATAATCACAGATCACATTCATATCCACCCATGACTATTGCATGAATCTCAAATGCACTGTGGGTAGCAAGTTGGTTCTAGCCGATATGTGACTGCGTTTTATATTCTTTGTAAATACCTAATGCAAAAATGTTATCCTGTAAATATGTAATACTGACTTACACATTACCAAGATGTACATTTTACTGGGAATTTCTGATTCGAATATGCAACCTTTGTTGACACTATTTTCCCAAATGGAAGCTTCAATGTACTGAATGTCTAAAACGCATGGTCTAAAACCTAATTTTCACTTTTGCCTGTTCTTCTTATTGTTTTAGTGAAGAGGTAAGGCAAGTAGATTCTTTTGCAGGACAAGTAGATTTCTATAAAATGTTGTCCCCTAGACAAGTAGATTTTTTAAACAATTCCACACCCCTGTAACCTACAGGACTACCAACAAGGCTTCAGACCACGCTGCATCTCGAAGACAGTCGAAGTAGTCAACAACTCCCTCCTCCGACCGGATCAAACAACATCTTGAAACTGTCCACATTCTACCTCATCAACTAGCACCAGCTTGAGCAACCAGATCCCACAAGATCACGGGTAATGCCAATCTTCTGCACAGTTCCCTATGGTTCGATTTTCTCTCTCATGTTCAACCTCATGTTCAACCTCTACACTATTCTAGCAGAAGCAAAACCATCAATTCACAGATGATATCCAACTCTATACCTTAAAGTATCCTCACCCAAGGATATACATGAACTCAAATTATGCCTTAAACTCATTCAATATTTGATGTCAACTTACTTCCAGAAGCAAATCTCCACAAAGTCTGAATTCCTCTAGAATCTCAAAAGCACCAAACAACCTCAACCTCAAACCAGACTCACCACCCAAAATCTATCAGATTCAAACCCTCTAGGTAACAGAAATGAAGAATCTCTGGGATTGACCCTCAACACAGACCTCTCACTTAACGCATTGCCAGGAAGACCAGGCAGCTTGGTTTAAACTCATGTAAAACCATTGTTCCATGGAAGCCAAATTCAGAACAATTGTACAAGCCTTAGTCCTCTCCACCCTGAAAAGAGGAAATGTCCTGCTCAGCGGTCTCCCCAATACCACCCTAAGACTGCCCTCATTTAAAGACCGACACTGGCTGAGCTTGCTGGGATCATCTTTAAGATGTACTGTATCACGTAAAAAGCCATCAATAACAAATGTCCAGCTTTCTTAGCAAACAAAGTAGACACGTTTCAGGGACAATGCCATTTCAGGAGCCTAGCTACAGCTAGACTATAGACAAAACAAAAGTGAAGCCCTAGAATAGAATCCCTATCGAAATCAGACCAGCACCAACTCTCCCACAAGTAAAAAAAAAAGGTGAAAACACACCTGTTTAATGAGCACTACCGCTGAACTGAGAATATATCCTTGATCGTCCCTCAATTATTGGGTATTACTGAGGGTCACAACACACTGTTGCTTTTGAGCTAGGTTTGCCATCTAAAAATACCAACACATACATACAAAAGAGAGTTTCTTCAGAGACCTGACAGCTTGTGCTGCATAAGACTATGTGTTTGTAGTTTGTTTTTATTATCAATAATGTGGCTTAACAGGTTTGTTCTCACTACATAGAAGATGATGAAACAAGAGGCCAAATGTTTATGGTTCAACAAAGTTAGTCACTGTGGGAGACTTCTCTTCTCTACCTTCCTGCCTTTTATGTCTTTCCTTGTTTTTCTTTTGCTCCACTGTACCCTTCTTTTCTGGTCCCAGGTCCTATACCTTTTTGCTCTGTGTAACAGGACAATGATTTATTAAGGTAGCAAATTAATCTAAAGTTCTAAGGCGTGTATTAGTGGCGCAAATGGAAAGCTTTCATAGGTGGGATTGACAACTCTGAATAAACTGTTACTTTTTGTTCTTGCTGAATGTTAAGGGAATTTTCCAATCAAAATTATTGAAACAAAGCTTCTTAATAATATGATCGCTGTCACAGACATCACTCAGCTTTCACTATTTGTAACTCATCTACGGGAGGGGAAAATGACATTCACTTTTGGAACAGAAGGCCTGTATGAAAAAGTGTCAGTAGTATTGTCACTGTTTTGAGCTAAGAGTAATTTCTCATGAGAGTATTTTAAATTACTTGCAGCAGCTCAATACAATGGATAAAACTGAAGGAGATTGTCCTTACATGGACCATCATCTCAAAGCTTATTTTACCTAGACATTTTTATAATATTTTTAAAGATCTTGCTTCAGATTTGCAAATATCCCATGGTACTGTAGAGCTGTTTGCAGTAAAGCTTTTTTTGGTTACAACTGAAAATGAAAAAGAACATATAAATCTAACCTTTTCTTCTGAACACTGGTGCATTTCCAAAGCCTCTTCGACAAGCAATGGATCATATCCCTTCTCACAGAGCTGTCCATGTAGAAACAGGTAATCCAATACCTAAGGGAAGAAAGGAAAAGTGCATAAACCTCAATGGATTTGGTTCCCCTAAAAAGATATGCCCTGACCTAGTTTGCACTGTTTTACCTTTCATATTCAGAAGACATTACAATCACAGCAGCAAACCAGCCCTACAACAGATATGGTGCCCAGGGGTTAAACATAAGCAAAAGCGCATTACCTGAAGGGAACAGAGTACCAGATGATGCAGGCAATAAACGTTTGTTAAGCAATAATGGACTGTCCGCTCCAAGAAACAAAATGGCAAAACAAATAGGCTTCCTCGTACCACCTCATTATCGCAGAGAATGAAGGAGAGAAAACTGGTTCTTATCCACTACATTCCACAATTCGGATATCAGCTGTGTCGAATCCTGTGCCCTGTAGATTACAAATATATTTTGGAGTCTTTGCATCCCTTTAAAATTTTCTAGCATCTGAGCAAACTGTGGCACAAACAGATGATCCCCGTCGAACTGGAGGTTGATGAGATGTTGTACCTCAGGTTTGAACCCAGAGATACAGACCCAAGAGTGGAATTGTAGTGTAGCGCTCACGTTTACGCCCTGGAAGCTGTGTTAGCAGCATCCAATGAACAACATATGTTGGTGGTGGTGATGATCTTGCCCTGCAACACAATTTCATTCTCCTTTTTCCTATACTGCTCTGGGAGATGTTTGAGTCTCCTCCCATTGAGCACTATCATGACAGGCAGCCACCAAATTGACTGTTCTCTGGTGGGTAGCCGCTACTACCACCATCCTCTTGTCTGTTGCATCTATCTATCCTCTTGTTCTCCCTTCCTTATCTGGAGGGCTTACACATGGTGTGTACTACTAGGGAGTCTGGTGAGACCTGTCCTTAATTGCACATGGGGTTGGTGGGGGACGGTTAAACTTTTTTCTACCAATGGGGTAAAGACCCTGGTCTCAAAATCTGCCCCACAAAATTTTCAAGAGTGTGTTAACATCTCCTTTAGCATGGGAAGGAACAAGACTGATTACTCTGATTTGGAGAACACCTCCACGAGAAAGCCATTCTATGTACATATCCCATTTGGTGTGGGTGGCTGCATGTGGAATTATCTTGTGGAAGGCAAATGTGTTGTCAAGAGGGGAAACCCTGATAAGGTAGTAATCCAGGTCAGGGTTCCTAGGTGGGTCCACATTATTATCCTTTCTGGGATCATCAGTAGGTCCCTCCCCTACTGGTTGGTCATAGGGATTTGGATGAAAGGACCCCTAAGAGCTACACTGTGGGGTTGTAGAATAAGGTAACAGAGGTCACTCAGTTATGAGTACAATGAGTGATTGCATTATCGGCTCCCACTGGAGTACACATGAATGGCAAAGGCAGCTACCAGGATGGAGTTCTGGATTTTAATCTGGGCTGGTAAATTCCGACAGAAGGTCAGCCTCATGCTAATGAGCCCTTGTAATCTTCCTCGGGATGCAGGAGCAGTTGGTAATGCGAGTGGCCTTCTTCCCGCAAGGCCGATGTAAGAGGAGGAAGAGAGAATTATTTATTGCTCATTTTTAGGGCTCGGCTGAACGCGCGGAAGTGCGTCCCCAACGAGAACTTATTGTGGCCGTGTCTCCTTTCCAGGAGACATTCCTGGCCGCGCGCATCGCATTGGAGGCGATTCGAAACGAGCATGCGCACGCGAACGCGCTAGCTGCATTCTTTCAGACACACACAAAAGCGCCCATGTACGCACGCACGCACATACAGGCCCCCCCACGCTGCATTCTCTCTCACACACAAGCGCCCATGCACGCACGCATGCACATACAGGCCCCCCCACACACATACACACGCGCACGCACACAGACACACGAGTGCCCACATCGCAGCATTTTATTTTCAGTTTGTAGCTTGTTTTTACAGCTATGGCAAAACGTTTCTCATTCTCACGCTTTGTCTGGGCACAGTGTACTTGTTTTTCTTCCTGTAATATGTAAGCAGAAGTTTGTGGGCTGTTGTGAAAAACTGCTGGCCTTATCTAACTGAAAGGCAGCGGGCTCCAGGCCACATGTATGCCGTACATGAAACATACGCTTACATGTTTCAGACCCTCTGTAACGCGAGGTTGCAAAGTAGGTGTAAGGAATGTTTGAGACCCAGGATACAAAGGGACCGCGGTCTCCAAATAAGGGGATGTTTCAAACACCATGTGACTAGAGGCAGCGGTTAGATTAAGAGGAAGGTTTCAGACCCTGTTTAAACAGAAGCTGCGGGCTAAGCCTAATGGAATGTTTCAGACCCTGTGTAACGAGAGAAAGGTGCAGATTGTGCTGTATTTGAAGGGAGTGGTGGAAACGTAGCGTCTCGTAACAGGCTGTGCTTCTTGACCCCACCTTGTTGATCTTCATAACCTCCGGAGACCCTCCCAAGTCCTCTGTGCTCACAAGGCTATTTGACAGTACATGCAGTCACCAAGATTGCACAAGTTTCGGCCACTGCTGCAAAGTCACAGTACCGGCATTTCTCAGCAGAGGGCGGTGCATGATGTGGGACTGACCAGTACTATTCTAAGCAAGACGGTTGTAATTCTATTGAGAAAGAATCAACTCTTTTGAGCAGGGCCTATTATACTCGTAGTGTGGATAGCACAACAGTCTGTTTACTCGTGATGGGCAGAGCCAGCACTTCTGAGCAGAACTGCTTTAATAGAGGACAATACCATCATTTCTGCATAGGCTTTGCTCTGTGTGTTAGACAGTACTATAAGTCTATACTGCGCTGCAATGCATTTATTAGGGCCGTGCCAGTCCGAGTGTATAGGAAACTAGGTCTGATGACGCAGTGAACAGTGCACAGTGGGTGCAAGGCTCCGCACGTGCGATCATTTGGAAGAACATAGGGACATACGCTGG